>NC_053497.1:83585366-83595366 GCF_905171775.1 Rana temporaria | reverse complement strand
CTTCCAAATAGTTAACCAGGGGACGCAGGGGGTGTGCGTTCCCTGGTTAACACTGACACTCGTCTCAGCCAATCAGGTTCACAGAGTCTGGTTACCGGATTGGCTGAAGGGACATTGAGGGCGAGACTCGGGAGAAGACATCGAGGGAGGGTGTCTGACCCAAGAAAGGTAAGTGCTGGGGGAGGGGGGGCAGCAATCTGGTGGTTTTTGAGAGGGCACAGTGGCGACAATTGATGGGTACAGTGAGGCTGCAATTTTTTTTTTCATTTGTTTGCGCCCCCCCAAAAATTGAGCACCAGCCGCCACTGCAGCACTGACTGGCACCACTAATGGGAAATGATTGCTGGCCCTTTATTGTAATTAGGGCACTGATCAGTGCCCTAATTGCAAGTCTCGGTGTCCCCTGCAAAGAGATGCCGCTGATTGGCTCTTATCGCCACACACTGTCAGTGTGAGCCAATAAAAGCAGATTACTGGCCTTTCTGTGGTTACATGTGACCAGCTGTCTACAGAGATCGGGGTTGCACCGTGTCCTAGCAACACGACGCAGCCATGTTCTGCACGCCCAAGCGGCCGTTCTGCTCTGACGTTGTCCCAGAACGAGAGCTGCACCGCCCCTCTGTCATTTGACGGTGGGTGGGCAGCAAGCAGTTTTTTCTTTTTAGTTGGAATTTGCAAAACAAATCTTTACCTTCTTTTTTTTGACTGCAGCACTGACCTAGGGATTAATTTGGTGTAGGGGACATGAGTACCATATAAAATAAAAGAAAAGCGTATCTAAACCCAAAAACTTCACCAAATATGTTCATGTGTTCAATTTTGTTAGTTAAATTGAGTAGTAACCTTCTAGAGCAGGGATCTCTAAACTACGACCCTCCAGCTGTTGTGGAACTACACGTTTCATTAGTCTCTATAAAACTCAGACTTTCACAGACATGACGGAAATTGTATTTCCTGAACCACTGGAGGGTCGTTGTTTGGAGACCCCTGTGAAAGGAACTATTTTAAGAGGACCTTACATGAAAATGCAAGTTCTCGCTATTCAGTATTCTCCCACATCCCAATGTAAAAATAATACGTATTTAAAAAAAAAACAACTTCTGGTGACGGTGGCATCACTCTGCCTCACTGTGGAATCCTGGGAAAGCTGAGGATCCCAAATCTCAAGAGAAGATTCCTGTACTATAATGCATATTATTTACACTACGAAGAAATGGTGGGGGGTGTTTTATTTTGCTTGTCAGTTTGCAGATCACCCTGGTGTACAAATGTATACAATGACTGGAGCTAAGTGGTTGTTAGAAGGCAGTGATTTATTAAACTGAAAATGTTCCTGGTTCTTTTGGTTGTGTTCCAGGTTCTGAATCAGTAGAAAAGGGGTTTAAAGTATGTAGCGCTGACCCCCGAAGGAGCTGCTGGTTTAATTTGGGCCTGCACTCTACCAATAAACCCCACTAACTTGGCTCAATCCCCTTGGCACAGCTGTGATGCAATATAATACAATGTAAGACAATACAAAATACCTGTATTGTAACCCCAGGATCCACTGACTGCACTTGGTGGGAGAAAAACAGTACGCCACAACAACTGGATACTTAACCAGAGATATATTTTACTGTGAAATATGCAAAAAAGTGATTACAGTAATTGTGCTGTCATCCCAACCTAAGACGACAGCAGAATTGATTTCAACATAAACGTTTTGAAAACGGTATACATGGGTTTATACCTGGGAGCTCCCCCTACTTTATAAGTTATGTGTGAGATCTCACTTAAAGTACTTAGTCCTGGATCTTCTTTTCTTCGCTAGCTAAAGTAACTCCTTGAGATTTGTAATCCACAGTTTTGATGAGTCAAATTGAAGTGAAAATGCTCCTGGTGTAACTGCAACAACTATTTTAAAATCGATTGAAACGTCAAAGTAGATAGGCCTCAAGCCTTCTCAGTGTCAGTTTCTCTGCTCCTCTGTGGAACTATAAATCCCAGTGAGGCCTGTATATGAGTCTAACTGCGTGTGGAACTTGGCAAACTGTGGGTCGTGACCTTCTCACCCACTGGATCGGAGCTCCGGGTAGTAACTTTTGTCCTGTGACTGCAACTTGCTTCTCCGTTAGCTCCGCTGGATGGATCCGGTCCTCCGATGCTCGGATGAGTGTCTCTCGGTCTCTGCAATCCGGCCACCATCCCTCAGGCACCCTCAGATCACTTGTCCCAACAGCCAGGATTGTTTTCCCCTGTGTATCCTCGTCTCCAAGGAAACCAAAAAACTAAACAAAACATCTCTCTGCATTACCAGTATTTGGTCACTAGATGGCTCCAAATACTTAAACATAGCAATGTCCATAGACGTTGTATTAAAGTATGCAAACACACATCAATATACAAGAATGTCAGCGCTACAAGTATATTTTGTGTTAATTGTATCATTGTTTGCAGTGACCTTCATAAACTCATATTCTGAGCTGAAGCAGGGACACAAATGTATGCCTTAAGTATGGAGCCAGAGCAAGAATCTTGACAAATGTTGCTTTTTATCGGCAGTACAAAGTACATGTATTCCTTTATTCTACATCTGTCCATAATGATTAATACCTCAAGTTCTGATACCTAGCTCAAAGCTCTTTTGGCCATACTTCTCTTCTGGGCCACAGGAGTGCAGGACCCAAGATGTCAGAAGGTCCAGGCTCTTCAGTGATCCCTGCAATGTGGGGATCCACCCTAGATGCCGACCGGCAGCTAGCTCAGCCTCTTCGTGCCGCAGAGAGCCAGAGCCAGCCACTCCCGGCGCTCCAATGAGCACTGGCGGGGACAGAGCAGTGACTGACGTCCTCCGCTTTGTATGCAGAGTGGACCTGAGAAATCGGTGGTCTCCATGTAGAGGCGGCTAAGGACAGCTGCAGCATCGGATCAATGCTTTATCCACTTTTTTTTTTTTTCATTTTACACCTTCTCTCTTTTAACCACTAGCCGACGTCATTCTACTGCAGCAGGTTGGCTCTCCTGCGCGAATCACCGAAGCTGTACATTGGCCCTTTTGGCTATAGCAGGCGTGCGCTGGCACGAGATTCGCAACAAATCCCCATTCTGTCAGGAGAGGAAAGTTAGGAACAGCGATCTGACCCTCTCCTCCTCTAGTCAGTCACTCCCCCACCCCCCCAGTTATAAACGCACACAAGAACACATTTAACCACCTTGATTGCCCCCCCCCCCTTTTCTGCCAGTGACATTTACACAGCAATCTGCATTTTTATAGAACTGATCGCTGTATAAATGTCAATGGACCAAAAAATTTGTCAATTGTCCGATCTGTCTGCTGCAATGTCGCAGCCCCACTAAAATAGCTGATCACCGTCATTACTAGTAATTTAAAAAAATTAACAATAAGAATGCCATAAATATAGCATCTACAAAATAAAGGCTATATAATATAATTGGCCTAAAAGTAATTTTTTTTTTTTTTTTTGGTTTGTTAGCGCAAAAAATAACCAGAGGTGATCAAATACCACCAAAAGAAAGCTCTATTTGTGGGGGGGGGGAAATTACATCAATTATATTTGGTTCAGTATCGCATGACTGCGCAATTGTCCGTTAAAGCGACAGTGCCGTATCACAAAAAAATGGCCTGGTCGTTAGGGGGTAAATCCTTCCGGGGATGAAGTGGTTAATGGCCATTCAACCCTAAAATGTTTCCATTATTTGTGGGGATATGTTGCGCTGAGTAACCCAATGCCTTCCTATAGCTTTAGGGAACTCCAGTTGTGAGATTCTCCCAAACTTAAATACTGGTTCTGTTGTGTGTTCACTATGAATTTTTGGGTCTTTCAAAGAACTGTGAGGTGTTCGAATGTCTCCTGTTGCAATACCCATACTTCTCTTGTAAGTCACAGGTGTACATTTTAATTTTGTTCTATATATCGGTCACTATTGGAGACTGGGAAGCTGTTGGGTAATTAAAGCCTTCAGCATCTGCTACAAATGTTGAATATAAATTATGGAAAAGAAGTAACCTTGAAACTTAAATTCTTTCATCCCTTTTTTTTTTTTTTTTCTCTTTTATTTTTTTAATGGCCTGTCCACCAATACACATGGCTACAGAGGCTAGGTTATGCTTGCACAGTAAAAGTATTTTAAAAAGCCTTGATCAGTGTTGTGTCCCAACGACTACATGTACTGTATGTGCTGCAGTGTCTGTATATACAGCAAATCTCCTTTTGCAAGCAACATGCACAGAAACCCTGTCTATTTAAGTCTACAATTAAGCTTTGACAAAAATAAAATGGAAGCTGATTGGTTTCTATGCAGAGCTGCACCAGTTTTTGCAGTCTCCAGGTTTAATAAATCAACCCCACTACTTTTTCAAGTACATTGTATTGGCATGCTTTAGTACGATATGGCCTAGAAGTAATTGTTAATAAATTACTTAACTAAACCAGTTAACATTTTTAAGAAATTTATTTTTATTTTTTTTCTTATTCAAATGCTGAGACTATGGCCCGGATGCACATACATCGGCGCATATTTATGCCGCCGTAGCGTATCTTCTTTACGCTACGCTGACGCAGCGCAGAGAGGCAAGCACTGGATTCACAAAGCCAGTGCTGCCAAATCTGCGCTGGGTTTGCTAGCCGTTCCGTGGACGCATCCCAGTGCGCATGGTCAGAATCATGACGGATCACTGCCTACGGCGTGAACGTAACCTACGCCCAGCCATATTCACGTCCAACGTAAAAGATGTAAAATACGACGGCTTGAGTTCCCTGGTGCAGACCTTTGCATGGATGCTGCTGAGTTACACCTCCTTTTATGGGGCATAACTTTACGCCGGACGTATGACTTTACGCACACTGCGTCAGACGGTCGTACGTTTGTGAATCGGCGTATCTCCCTCATTTGCATATGTGAATAGAAAATCAATGGGTGCGCCAAATACGTCCAGCGTAAATATGCACAGACTCTACCCCGGCGTAGGCAAGTTGCGTCGGCCGGATGAAGCCTATTTTCAGGCGTATCTAGTTTTGTGGGCACGGCACACAGATACGACGGCGCATATTTGCACTTATCTCAAGATACGTCGACGCAAGTGCTTTGTGAATCCGGGCCTATCAATATAGCCAGCTGCTTGGCTACAGCATTATGGAGGAGGAGGGACTGAGGGTCCCCCTCTGCAGTGAGAGGTCACTACAGCATCCCGGGGACCGGTGAGAGGGCTCCTCACCCATTGCTGATACTGCTAGCAGGGGCTGAGACAACGAGAGCAGGAAACCAAGTGTGCTTAATAATACCACACCCATACTGCACTCTGTCGCACCTATTCCAAACCTAGATTGCAATTATATTGCATTATACTGAACCAACCACCTGTGCCAAGACAACACCATACCTATACTGCATGCAGATTAACTGGGACTGTCATTAAGTGCACCAACGCTCTTGAAGGGCTCAATGATATTTGGCAGAAGAACATCTCAAAGGACTTTCCCCTCCTGTAATAATTGTATTCATGCAAGCACCTTTGGTCCACCTGCACAGTGGAACATTTCTATAACAAGGTAAGCATAACATGTTCATTTTTTTTATTTTTTTAAATAACAATCTTTATTGATCCTTTTAAGGTTGGGCACATTCGACCGCAGATTCGATACAGATTGCTACCGTATTGTCAGCATCATGTCGAATCTTCTATCTATATTGGTCATTCACTGTTACCCAAAGTAACCCACTTATCTAAACTTTGTCTTTCCTTAGACTATCCCCCTTCCCCACACTTTTATTCTTTCTAATTAATTTTTTATATGAATACATGGTTACAGTAACAGCACCGTCATTTGACGCGTGACCCCTCATAGGTACCCACTACACAGGATACCTATTAATTAGTGACCTAACTTGCTTTCCCCCTTCCCCCATTTCCCCATACATTTTTTCTATCTATATCGAACTGTTGTAGCAACGAAAACTAAAATAAAGCAATTTTTTATGTCGGATCTTTTGGATTCTGCGCGTTCGTTTTCGTTTGTTAAATTGATAACGAAAATACCCGAAATTGGACGAAAACTAATGCAGATGTCTAAAAACAAAAAAAAAATAAACCTATCTTGCATTATCTGAAGTGGAATTTTAATGATTTTATACCTTGTATAACATGTATTTTACGTGACTTGAAATTCTTTGACTTAATAAATTTGTCTATTTTACATCTCAATAAACTAACAAAATATGTCATAACATTTAATAACCTGGATATTGTGTTAATATATTTAATGACTAGCGCTAAACATACATAGGATACAGGATAAAAGACAAACATTTGAGGTTCTTATTTTCATTCATTAACAGTTGGGAAAAGGATTTGTCTTCAGATCAGCCACAATCTCTTAAATTTTACCTGTGGAAAATTAATATACCGATTTTAAAAATAAAAGGTGGAAAGACTTTTTTTTTTTTCAAACGACAATGATTATTCCACAGCAGATATGATGTTTACAAGCAAAGATGTAATTTTTGATAAGGGCAGTCTGGCACTTACCAGGTCACCAGAGATTAAGATGGGTTGCAAAATTACATTGGGGGGGAATCAATCAGCCAGCCATAACTTTATGACCGCTGACAGGTTTAGTGAATAACCTTGCTTATCTCTTTACAATGGCATCTCCATCATTGGGATGTATTGGGCAGCAAGTAAACATGTTGTCCCTGAAGCTGGGTGTGTTGAAAGCAAAAAAAAGAATGGGCATCGCAGTTTGTGTTTTGGACTCCACAGCCGCAGTCTGGTCAGGGTGCCCATGCTGACCCATGTCCATGGCCAAAGTGTCTACAATGGGCATGTGAGCATCAGAACTCGCAAAGCAATGGAAGAAGGTGGCCTGGTCTGATGAATCATGTTTTTTTTTCTTTTATATTGTGTTTGTGTGTTTGTCTTGCATAGGGAAGAGATGGAACCAGGATACAGTATAGGGCATAGGCAGTGTGATGCTTTGGGCAATGTTCTGCCATTAAAAAAAACTGAAAAAACGCTGCGCTAAACAAAAAATTGAAAATGCTGCTAGTACCAAAAATATAGATACAAATATTTAAACAAAATAAAGAAAGGAAGAGGTACAGCGCAAATTCTAGTGTATAGAAATTCTGATGTGATACCAGAAAATTCCTGACGTGACACAAATAAGTGAAGGTGACACAAAATCGTAAGGTCAATTGCTATGCATCACTGAAACTAAACAACTGACTATAAATAAAAATGCACGTGAAAAGCAAAAATAACTTGTAAATGAAAACAATATATGAATGTGTAAAAAATCCTGTGAATGAATGAGATTGTGCAAGCAAAAAAGACTACAGGTGAGGTATTAGTCCATATGCTCCCAGATATCTTAAAGAAAACTTCTTTAGAAGAGTGAACTTCACAGCGAATGTCTTCAGAGAAAAGGATAGTACAGGGCTGACACAACCTTCCACCAAGGCACACCTGAGTGACAAAACAATGCCCTTACCAGATGTGGAGACCACAACGGTGGTCAGACTGGACCCGGGTATATTTAGAGTCACCCAAATGACTGTATGTAGCACACTGGATCTGCTTCAAGCTATTTCCCATCAGTCAGAACGGATGAATGGCTCAGATGCAAAAAGAAAAGAAAAAGGGCCCATAGTGCAACTTTGCAAAACAATTTAATGATCAAAGTAAAATATTGCACTTACAGATAGGTGGAGAATCATAAGCCCAATAAGGTGCACAAAGTGCGGTTTCAAAAGCTGGATCTCGGCGTCCTCTATGGCTTCCCCTTCCTGGGTCAGTTCAGGTTAGCGTGAAAAACGTCAGAGTGCAGGCCACGCCTATGCATTTCGTCATACGTGACGTCGTCTGGGACTGGCTGCTGTCCCAGACGTATGACATGTTCCACCCACCTAAACATTGTTGATGACCAAGTATACCCCTTTATGGAAACTGTTCCATGATGACAATGGCCTCTCAACAGGATAATGCTCCCTGCTACACTGCAAAAATCGTTCAAGAATGATTTGAGGAACGTAAGTTCTAGGTGTTCAAATTTCCCAAATCTCAATTCCACAGAGCATCTGTGGGATGTGCTGGGGGGGGGGGGGTAAAAAAAAAGGGTCTACATGGACCAGACCCTATCTGGCAACTCACAGGACCTGCTACTGAGAACTCTGTGCCATATACCACAGCATACCTTCAGAGGTCTCGTGGCATCCATGCCTTAACAGGTCAAGGTTGTTTTGGCAGCAAAAGGGGCTGTTTTGATGGCAAAAAAGGGACCTACTGAATATTGGGTGGACAGTTGAAATGTCTGGTAGGGTGATTTAGGATTATTGTATGTAGCGCCCCCTTGCTTTCAGCATGGGCACTACGCTAAAGTTAGTGGTAATGGGAGAATTACTTTGCTCCCATTTGTGGTTTGTCTAAATTTGGGACTTCTGTCATTCCAGAAGTGTCCACTGGGTCAGTCTGTGGTCAAGGGGTGCAATACCACCCCTTGCCGGCAGTTGGCGCCAGAGGGGTTCTGGCAGAGCAAGTTTTCCCCAGCAGCCAATTGGAGGAGTTTTCCCTCGCAGGGCATGCTGGGGGAGAGTATATCTGTGTGACAGGGGTCATGTGTTGAAGTCTTCGCGGGGTCCCCGTTCCAGTAGCGGTATCCATCTTCAGGGTACGCGCATCCATGGACCCCGCCAGCGCGGCCCACCTGGCCAAAGCTGAAAACTGCATCGAACCTCATCCTGAGGAGAAAAGGGACCCCAGTGTTTCACTGGGTTCCATGACCTGTTGAGAGAATCCCAGTCTGGGATCGGGTGTCCGGACCACTGACAGGTATGCTTGCTGTCATCCGGGGGCCTATATAGGAAAAGTCTACTGGGAGCATTCGCTCTCTTTATTCACCTTCGTCCTTTATTGAAATTGGCCTGTGACAGAGGCCCTAGAGCCGGGTCTGTGAGAAAGACCTGTTCCTCCCAGCTAGTTCAGTGACATTTCGGCTGCCAGGCCTATTATAGGGGTCTGTCCGGGGGCACTTTACCCACTCCAAGTAGAGTGGCGACGAGTTACAAAATCGGTACTATACAGAGCAGTATTGACTGCTCCATTTAATATCCAGGCCTGATACCGCAATGTTATCTTCTCTTTCCTTCATCAACCTTGACCTTCCCAATTCATGTTTTATGTTGGCCGTGTTTGGCCTGGACAAAAAAGCATTGAAAACCCTTTATTGGCTGTCTGGATCTTCGCTCACTACCACTGTTCTCACAACTACACCCCTAGACACCGCCAGGGTAACTTAGTAGGCCGATCCCAAAATCAACCAGCGGCTCCTTCGGGGGTGAGCGCTACATGTATCAAACTGTACCAATAAGGAAAAAAAATTTCTGGTTAGACTTCTGCTTTTACAGGCTAAGTTAACCTTTTCAGTCAGATTTGTCACTCTCTTATTTCAAATTTCATAATAGAAGCAATTTCTATTATTTCTGGCCCAGCCACAGCAATGTGCTTATCTCTAACCTCAATCACGGAAGCTTTGAAATGTGTTTGAAAGAGATATTGTGTCCATCACTTCCTGTAGGTCATGTGACATCCAGGAAGCTCTGAATGCATTGCCTTGCTGCATCACAGAAAAGGGCGATGAGGTATTTTCACATCATTGTACAATCTCCTATAGATCTACATTGGCTGCATGTAGCGCAAGGCCTGTCTAATACAAATAGAATAGATTGCACAAGTGGGTCCTATTCTATAGTTCTGGTTAATCTAAAGGAAATTGTACAATCAGATTGCATAGTGTATGGCCAACTTTATACAAGTGAAGAGAGTAAATGGGGGGGGGGGGAGCCTGCCCAGCTGTCAAGCCCCATTCACATCTCCATGTTGCAGGAACTCGCAATCCTGCATGCATTTTTTTTCTCTACCGTGCTTTTTGTGTGTGTGTTGCAGTGGATTTCTGAAATGCAAAGCATGCATTTTCGGTGTCGTTTACCATGTGTTTGGAAATGC